>NC_089316.1:25191535-25231224 GCF_036669915.1 Pocillopora verrucosa | reverse complement strand
ATTTTTTTTTATTTTGACATGAGGATTCAAACGGAGGCACAATTCCTTTGATAGTTAATTCTCTCAATTCATGTTCGTTTTAAAGGATCCTTCGACCAAAACATTGCGCGCTTATTCTGCTATTTTCTATGCTATCTAAAAACTCGTGAATTTTCAATGTGGTCTATCATCCAAACGCATCAGAGCGATTTAGATATATTAAGGTCTTAGATGGTTGTGGCAGTCTTCTGAAAATTTAGGAGTTGTTGATTCTAGACACCATATTTTAGTGTCTCGCAATTTCCTCGAGGAAACTTCTTGTATCTGGAACCGTCGATGGCTTCTCGCGTGTCTTCACTGAAAGGCTTAAAGCCACGGAGAGAACGAAATGGATTTTACTTCAAAAGCCTTAATTATACCTGTGGAATGGGTGGAGAAGTCTTGGCCTCAAAGGTTCAAATAAGAGCCAAGTTGTAGAGATTTTATTGAATCAGAGCGTCGACAAACTCCGCGCGAGTGTGCGGGGACACAAGAAGCAAATGACGAGTCAAAAAAGGATTACTTTGCAATTCGCAAGCATTTTAAACTTTGGCCCTCAGGGTAGCTCCGACCAGGAATGTTTTTAACGACTTTCCTTTCCAATGTGATTAAGTGCGTTGGTTTTTAAATTAAGGTGTCATTTTCTCACCATTGGCGACAAAAGATATTCCATTCCCTTCTTTAAGCCTATTTTGAAAACTCTTGTACGTTTCCACCACAAGTGAAGGGTATCAGATTTGTTTTAAGGGGCGTAAAAACGCTCCACCCTCTACAAATACTCCCTCTCCGACTGGTTTTAAAGCACGACACTTGCAAGGCGTTGAGTGAAATGCTGAACGATTTTATCAGCAGTTGCCCCTTGATGGTTGAATAGGTAGTCTTACGTCCCTTCTGGTATAGTTCTATCTAAGTACTTGTTGTTCTATTGAGTCCCCGGACACCCTACCGTCTCCACCTCAATCATGTCTTTTGGTTTTGTCTTTATTTCAGGGGCTATGACTGTGCCAACTGCAGCACGAGGTATATGTATTGTTGTGCTTAACAAAAAAGAAAATTAGAAAATTATCATTAAGGTTCAACATTGTTCAACTTATTATACTCTGTCGTAAGAGGTTATACACTATATTATATCTTGCCAGATAAATCATAAAATGTGACTAGGCCGAAAGGATCACTGAGTTGTTCCATTGGCTGGTTTAAAAAATTTTAAAGTTTTTTTTTTTCCTTTACAAAATAGCGGGGGACAAGTAAACAAAGGGAGGTTTCGGTCTATAAACTTTTAAAAAGTGGCATCAAAAAACTCAAAGCAAAAGCCCATCCTTAAACCAAATTCTAGAGAAAATTCAGAACAGAGCTTGAGGGTTCTGAAAACCCTAGTTATCATGCGTCACTGAGCTGGGGTAGACCGATTCAAGTAGTAAAAGGAAAAAAAATCAAGCTGAAGAAGAAAAGTTGTCAATCAAGGCTAAATTACTCACGGAAAAATACTAATTTAACAAAATATAAACTAGTAACGCGCGAATGTATGTGAACGCAACGAGGAACAGCATTGACATTAAAAAATGTCTCCAGTTAATGTTTCGTATCATAACACAGGCATGGGCAATTGATCCCACCCTAATGATACACTCGGACCCTCAGCAGCTGAACCGTTCAACGTCTGTCAGCAGATATGTTAGAAAAAGTGTACTCAGCAATGGCCCATTAGGATGAAATGTGGCAAATAAAACGCCTACATCCATGGGACAAAACCTGTTGTCGCTCTTGGTGTGAAGCGTTGACTTCCTGTTTCAGTCAGTCTGCCTTTTTGGAAGAAGAGGGGACTGTGTTAGAATGTGGAGATGCAGAGTGAAAATAAAAACCCTCGCAAAACAGATTTCTATTATATTGACAAAGTACAACAGACTCGTCGTGACTTGGGCTAGAATCAAAGTGAAACAGTGCTGGGCGAGGAAAACGAATTTTCCCACCATTAAGATAACACCAATCAAGCGAAACTAAAAGTAAGTCTGTATTGTTTTCTTGTAACATTTCTTAGTGCCTATTGTTGGGTGTTACTTTAATTTCACCCTTTAGAAAAGTTGTAGAAACCATATCCCACTCTTAGCGCTAGTCGGCGCAGCTCATCGATACCAAGTTCGCCTCGCAAGCAAATAAGAGGGATTGAGCTTCGAGTTAGAAATTGTTGCGCAGTGGGCGAGTACGTTTTCCATTCTATGTTGTCAATATTTCTGTGTTATTCGTATTTGCTATTTATAATTTTGTAAATCAGTTCATGTCCATTCTTCAATGCATTATGGTTAAGAATATATGTAAAAGTCCTATATTTGAAATGCGGATAAAGACGTGAATGAAATGATTCATGGACAGCTCCCAGTGGGCTTGTTAGCTCAGTTGTAGAGCGCTGCACTGGTTCGCAGAGGTAATGGGTTCAAATCCCGTCACAGGCCTGAATTGTTTTCAGGCCTTATGTTCACTAATGCCTAAGTAGTGCACCTTACTGCGCGGATCACTTTCATTCAACGTCAATTCATTATGTTGGTCTATACTTTGATCAGAAACCATGGCAATAAGTATAAATAGAAGACGTCAGTAAATGAAAATCCTCTTAAAGTTATTGCTGGTGCCTTGGTTAAAGAGAAGCTTTTCCAAGGACTTGTTTAGCCAGAATTTATCAATGCCTTTAATAGTTAGGCTTACTTAAGGTTATGTTCTAACCAACTACTGATACCCTTATTGACGACTTTTTTTCGCCCTTCTCAGTTTTGCAAACAAGAAACTTGGGACCACCATCCTAAAAAGAAAGTGATGGGGTTCTTCTGAAAAGATGTAAAATCAAGAAAAGAGGGACCGCACTTTCCTCCACTATTAAGTGATTTGGAGGAGTTAATTGGGAATTATGCTCAAAATCACCTTACTCAGACCGTACCTAAGATGTACAACCGTAGTGAACATGCAGGTGAGTAGCATCTGAAAAGCTGGTTGGAAAGTCAGTTCTTGATTTCAAATTCGAAGTTCCTCATGGCAGATTTATAAACTTTTGCTAACGCTACTACTTATTCGACGTTTGGGTATAAGCTTTGTCTGTAGCCACCCTCCAGGGAATCATCTTTCGCGGGGGGGGGGGGACACCCTGAACCGTGTTGGACCTCTTTTAAGGCAGTTTATAACATATATATATCTATATATATATATATATATATATGTTCTGCAATATCGTCATACTTATGAATACAGTCATAAAACAGGGGGAAAATGAATCAATAAACATTGCAGTGAATAGGTTTTTTGATTTTAAAAATGATCACCAGCAGTTTATCTGAAATTAAATAGAGGAACGCTCCTTTGACTGGATAACCCCCTGAAAACTACTTGCATTTACTACCTCCAAGTGATGATTCTTCAGTTTTGTACTCCTAAAACTTTTGAGGACGATTAACTTGTTTATTTTGGCCCTCACGTAAAATAAGTCGCTGTTTTGCAATTAGATATATGGTGCTAGGAAGAATTTCCACGACAATGAGGGAAAAATGTGTAGTACAATTGTGAGGATGATAAAGGAGAACCTACGTCAGCCTTCCTGTTACAGGCTTCGATAAGGGTTGGAGAGGATATTTGCACTTTGTTTTAGCATAGAAATGATATGATTTTCTCTGATTATTCAAATTAGTTTTAGCGATTATCTGTGTTCATGGTCAAAAAGGGGGACTGGGTTTTCAAGTATTAAAGGGACATCGAAAGTGAATGGCTGATATCTTAAGCTGGTTGTGTTGGTTTTCTTTATTATTTTTCCGTTCATTTCTCCTTTGAGTCGAAATCGTTTATTCTTATAAACAAAGCTGGGACATATCAATGAAACATGCCAATAAAAGCGCAATGTTTTAACCGTGATAACTTGTCCTTTTTTTAAAAAACTCTCGAAGTAATACATGGTTTCCTATTATTACCATCTTAGGATCAGTTGTACTTTGTGTCATTTACAAAGGATCTACATAAAGTATTCCTGAAAAAAAACAGACCGACTATACTCCGCTATCAATTAGATTCAGGTGTGCTAAAACTTAGTATTGCATTTCGTATCTTTTCTTTTTAAATTAATCTATTTTGGTGTGCTGATAGCCTGACGAAGGGAATGTTAATAGTAAAATAGAGATATCCTCGACTCATGTCCCCTTTGTTTTTGTTTCTTTCGTCCTGATTCTTCTTTGCTATCTTTTTATTAATTTATCTTTTTGTCCTTGGTCGGTCCGTTTGTTTGTTTGATTGGTTTTTTTTTTGGAAATTTTTTTCTTGTTATTTGTCTTTTGGTTATTCATTAGTAATATCTTATCTGCACCGATATGGCCGAGGGAACCAACACTTTAAGGAAGAAAAGAATGTTACATTGAAATTTTCAAAACCTAGCGGTAAGTTATAAATTAATCAGAGAGAACGCCATATGAATTGCGTAACACTATAAAGGAAATTTACACAGGATTGTGCCAGTTATCTTCCTTTGGCATCCCTTTGATCCATTCTTGTATAGCTACATATTTTGTTGCTGGTTTGTGTGGTTGTTGTTGTTGTTGTTGCTCGTTGTCGTGTGTGCTATGGAGTTCTTTGTTTGGTTTTGATTTATTTTAATTGGTTTATTCCGTTGTCTTTTTTCTTTTTTCTTTTTTTTTTGTTTTGTTTGATTTGATTAGCATTGGTTTTTTTTCCCTTATTATTACTATCATTATTATCACTGTTATCATCACCATAATCGCTAGTCTTGTTATTATGATTATTATTCGTGACTATTAGTATTATTAGTATTATCATCATATTATCACGTCAAGGTCTTATTTCATTTTGGCGTTTCTTTAAAGGAAGAGGAACTAGACCAGACGTCTTGTGAACATTCTGGACATTGTGTCACAAAAGTGATGGGGGAGGAGGGAGGGGGAGGGTTTTAAAAAAATCCGGCGAGAGCAATCCCAAACTACACATTAGCCACCAAGTCGCTGCACTACGTAATACTAGCAGTACTTTACGGTTTCAGAACGCGTTAGAACAGAAGGCCTGTGTGTTTTGGAATACTTCGGGAAAACAGGTGAAAAGGCTTTCAATGAATTGATGACATTCATTCACTTCAAATAATAAATTTGCTTAAGGACTTTGCTTTTATGCCCTGGTTCCCCATTCCACATTGTGTGTTCACCTCTTAACTTTTCTCTTAAGCATTCTTGGTCTCCTTCTCAGGCTTCCACGTGCCAAGGTCTCTAAAACGAGCTATTGTTTTGTTTCTGATGGTGATTGACTGACTACGTTCTGACTGCTTTTCTAACTGTTTTCTGGTGTCATTCTAGAGGGTCCGGACAAGGGTTGCCTCCTGCTATCGAGGAACGACTCTTACACCGAGTGTAACTGCAATCATGTGAATCACTTTGCGCTTCTTATGCAGTTTGACAGGGGAACTAGTGAGAACGGTGAACTAAGGTAAGAAAATATTGCTAAGCATACAGGCATTGATTTCATAAGGCACTAAGAATAGATAGCAATCGGTGTGGTACTTTTTCATACATCTAAATTAATCCAGCTATATGGATATGTGGCCCTCTTCCGTTACAAGTAGGAATCACTGTGTTTTGGATTCATTCTAAGACTGACGAAAAAAAGCGGCTGGAAATACTCACATATGTGGGCTTGTCTTTCTCTCGGGTTGGACTCACTTTAACGATCAACCGTTATGCGGTGCTTACGTCAGTACATGACATAGTTCCACGCAAGCATTTCCAAAGGCAAACCGAGGATAAAGAATTAACAAGAAATGATATCAGTTTAAATGTGCATAGCTAAGATTCCTCTAGGCAAGCAAGTAGAATCATGAAAATATAACCAGGCTTGTTATAAAATGAAGGATAGAAAATGATGTAGAATAAACTCAGTTATTTGCTTTTGAACTAGAGACATGAGAGGGGCCCTTATCTCAGCTTCGAGTGCGTCGTAGTCGCTTCACTTGGCGCAGGTCAACTTTTCTTCCTAAATGGCCAGTGGTGCTGTTGAGAACAAGGTGAGATATTATATCAAACGAGAAGACAAGAATCTCTTTCGGTAAATCTTTATGACTGTCAACCAACTCTTAGCTTAAATTTTTCAATTCCTGTGCAGGCTGCCTGTGTTACAGTTAGCAAGCTTTTGTTAAATATTTCCTAATGGCCGCTTATGCTGGATGTTGATCGAGGGAGTTTATCTCTACCTGTTTGTTGTAAAAGTTTACGACATTCAACGACAAGATGAAGGTTTCACATGGATTTTTAATGGGGTAACTATGAATTTAAAAACCCATTCTCTATTGATAATCTCGTTGAAAAGTAAAAGATGAAGATTGCCATCATTCATACTTAGACATCATCATCTATCGTTTGACTCTGTTGTCACCTTCGAATTTCGAATCCACAGGTCTAACCGCTCTCGTCGTTTCCATATCGTGGGAATTGGCAGCAGGAACCGGTACGGGGATAAAAGCTATGTCAGTGAGAAGTTGTAAGAAATAAATAATTTTTTTGGCAAGCGATTTCTGTCACGAATCAGTTTTTTTTGCTTTTTTTTGTTTTTTTTGGTTTTGTTGTTTTCTTGTTGGCATTGTTTTAAATTTTAGTTTTTGTTTAAAGGTTGGCGGTTTTTGTTGTTTTTGTGATGTCTTTGTTGTTTTAAGTTGCAATCAAACATGGAAAGTACTGCGTACATGCCTGGACAAATAATAATTAATGGATAATTGATCGAAGGTTCGCATAATTAATTTTTATTCAGCTGCTGCGGATGTCATACTCTAACGGCATGTTCTGGATATTTGTTGTATTCGTTGTGCTGATTGAGTGCGTAAGTTAAATTCCTAAAGGTTTTTTTTTTTTTCATTTTCATCAGTCACGCTTTGCTTTCGGGTATCTTTGCAATCGGTGAGAATTTTCCCCGCCGCTCTTTTTAACCTCTTTGAATCTGTTCAATAGTTTTCAAAACAAAACTATGAAATATATGAAGGCGACATTTTGCTTGAGGTGAACCCTATCGGTGGGAGATGCCATTAGCGGTTACTGTGCAAGATTTTTAGGTTAGGACTGGTTCGAGTCTCTACCGGGTTATTGTATTGTTTTGTTGGGCGAAACGTTTTGCGTTCACAATGATTTTAGCCATCTCCTCCCAGCTGTATAAATATTACTATCGACAGGTCAAGGACACCAGAAAATGGTCTTGCAGAATGCTGCGGGAAGGGGTAGGGTTAAAATTTTGACGACCATCCGCTAAGGCAAAATAGGACCACTTAGCTCAAGTGCAAACTCCTGTTTCCTTTATGAAGTTTGATTGTTTTTAGATTTTGGTTTTTTTTTTCATTCTTATCACTTTTGCAGTGTAAACACATTGATACTGGTGCGAGTTATCAAGGAAAATGACGATAATGCAGCATGTAAAAGACAAAATCAGCGAACAAATAAGGTAAGTCTTTCAGACGGCGCCAGTGGTAGATGTATAGATTCCTATAAGTCAATAGCCTCATACTTTGCTGCCTTATACGACTAATGTCAACTCACAACAATGGTAAAAGCAAATTATCTTGATTTTCTTTGTTCTTCCTGATTTTATAGGCTTGGTGTCAGGGCATGCGTGGTGATTGATTCCTTTGCTAGGGATCACGTGGCTATTTGGTCTTCTTTCGCCCCGGCATAAAGCGTTTGCGTACATTTTCACAATTTTACAAATATACTCAGGTAAAATGAACACAGCTTTTAGGGATGACATACTTGCTCATACGATACCAAACCGTAAAAGCAAATTAACGGCAAGTTGTCCTACCCCTTCCTTACAATGTTTACTAGGTGGTAAACTTAGTTGTACTACAGAGAACAAAGTACGAGAACTTGTGATTAATAGCAGTAAGCGTTTGGACATTTTTGCTGCCAGTGTACGTTTAATAGTGAGAGGTTTAGTGGTTAGGGGGGGCTTAAAAGCACTTTGAATCTACTCAAGGCGTTAAATGGGCGTTTCTGAAATTGCGATTTAACAGGGCCTTCTTAATTATCCTCCTTCACTGTGTGAGAAATCCAGAGGTATGTTATCAAATGTTGTTTTAAGTATCTTTGTAAACTTTATTTTTTTGCTCAGAGTTTATCCTGGCAAGGATTCTTCTTTGCATTAAGGACATTAAATTCGATGGTTGGATGTATGCGAAGCACATAGAGTTGTACAGTTATTGAGATCGTTTTGCAGATCCAACTTATTCATGCAGATTAGATCTCGCTTCAAGAGAAGGCTCAACGCTGTCAACCCAACTGCAGATGAAGGTAACAGGCGTTAAGCGAGCTTCGCAAAGTAAATGAGAAACAATCAGCGTGAATACTGCCCAGGCAATTGAATTTCCACACCTCCTAATAACCATGAAAGTGGCTTTGGAATCTCTGAGAATTGAGTCGTCATCGTAGTGTTGTTCCTCAGCTTAAATGGTGTATATCTTAAATTAAGAAAATTTTAGGTTAAGGACAACCAGCTGCAGAAGGCTCTGAAAGCTTTGTATCGACCCGAAACGTAATAAAAGAACGTCTCAAGTAATCGGTATTTACGGTTTCCTCCTTGTGGAAAAAAGAGCATTGGATAGAGTTGTGTTTTAGAAGGTCGACATCCAAGGACATCAGTGTACAGAGTAATGAAAACTATCATAAGCCACCACAAATTGTACGGTCCTCACCAAAAGGAAAACCACGTTATGCATACAAATGGTACTCAAGATATTATTACTCTTAACAAAGGCAAGGGTTTAAAAAAAGAAAACAAACAAACAAACACAAAATTATGGATATTTTTTTCTCTTGGCAGTCTCGCTTTTACATGTGTAGTTGTTGTAGAATTTTTACCTTGGGAGTGGCGTTGAGACATTCCTCTTCATTAAACCTCTATGAGGTCTCCACTCTGATAAGTCCGTTCCTCCTGAAACACGCCGGATAGACTTGAGAGTTGAGCATCGGAATTTGAATTTTGATTAATGCAACTTAATCCATTCAAAAAGCTTTCTCAATTTGTCACATGTCAAAAAAAAAACTTTCTTTACGTCATCAGTTAAAAAAGACAGTGATTAATAACATTTTAATGAGGAGCGTGTAATGCCCTCGATCGAATCTTTTCGCGGAATAACAGAAAGAAATGTTCAATTAATCGCGATTTAAGCCTTTTGTTGTTAACAAATGAACAATCAACCCTCTTTAAGTTGGTATTCTCGTGGTTTTAATTTCACTTGTTTAAAATACCAAACAAAAGCAAACCAGTGCTCACTTGTAGCAATTCTCAGAGAAAGATTTAAGCTTTGCACCAATTATGACTAATCAACACTTATGATTCATTATCCACCTACTTTTTGCGTAACATTATCACAAGAAACCAACCATAAAACGGCTTATCTGAACGGCCAGGGAAAACTTCAATACAAGTGCTCCACCCCCTAAACCAGGGTGCACTTGTCTACCTTTGCCAGAAAAGTGCCGAAATTCATGCACTGAATCAAAAACGAAAAAAAATCACGAGGTAAACAGCGAAGTCATTGAGTGAAATGTCGGAACAGTCCCGCAGGGCTCAAAGGCCCATTTACTCAATCGAAGTAGTCTGTTGGTGTTGGCGACGACGACTGGTATCCCTTGAAAACCATGTTACCACCAAAAATTACAGCCCTCTACCCTACAAGCTTTGGATAAAAACTAGCTCGTTAAGAGCCAAAGAGGACTTGTGTGTTTTTATGAAGAAATCCTGAAATTGAATAAGTAGTAGGGCATAACTCTTAATGAGGAACTGAAGCCGTAATGGTCACTTTACTTCAAGGAAGCTTTAGAGAAATGAGAAAAAGTTATGTTAGTTATTTTCGTTCGCTTCTTAGTATTTGAAGTGGGTCCGAGGGCATTCAGAAAAGAACCACAAACTGGCAAAAAGGCATTGCAGATCCATATTATTCACATGCAGATCCATTTTGAAACACAAAACACAAATATTCCAGCACAGGACGAAATCACATGTATCCGTATTTCTGAAACGTGGCGGAAACAGTGCAAAATCCATGTTTCCGTTATGTTTAAGTATTACGGAAACGTGAAAATTAAAGTCTACGTGGTTCCGTCACGTTAACGGAACGGAAATGCCAAGTCACGTTTCCGTCAATATTTAAGCCAGCACATTTCCGCTGTTGTTCGGTTAGTCATGTTTCTGCAAACGGACTTGCAGTTTTTTTTTGGTTACATCTTTACCAAAAAACCACACCACAGGACGAAATTGCAAGAATCCGTAAAACGGAAACGTCGCAGAAACATGGTTAAACCGTTCCGGAAACACGACGGATAACCTGTGTTTCCGTTACCGGTTTCGTGACGTTTTTCTAGCGTTTCCGTTGCCTGAGTATACAACGAAACGGACCACTTTTTGTGCATGTTTCCGTCAAGTTTCAGCTAGAGGAAAACAACTGTTGTCAGCAATCGTAATTTCGGGGTTACATTTGCGGAGGAAACACAAGAAAACGTTGCCCGGAAACAGGTCTTTTCCAGGTTTCCGGTGACGTATCCGGGCTACTGAATCGGGTGATGGAAACCTGCGGAAACACAAGAAAACCGTTTCCGAAAACGGAGAAGTCTGTTTACATGTTTCCGCTACAGCTTACGTCTCGGAAACGTGTTAATTCAGATTTATCTTACCCGTGCGGAAACTTTCTAGACTCTGGTAAACCGTTTTTTTCCCCTCTTTCTTTCCGAAACGCACCCTTATAATGTTCATGGTAGGTGGAAAGTCTTAGTAATTATTTACAGAACCACCTCTTATCGCGTTTTCCCCTTCAGTCAAAGAAATACTACAGCTATATGTGCCCAAAGGCGTGCATGTATTTTTCTTCCATAAGATAAGGTTGTAGTTAAATAGCGCTTCAATTCATCACAGAGCCCTACTATTCGAAAAAATACTTGTAGTAGATACATCTACTTTGGTATCTATGTCCGGACTGGGAAAGAAAACTTTTCACCATTTAACAAATCGCATTCCAAATTACTTTGAGCAAATGTTACAATGGCTGTTCTGAGCACTATAAATGAAAAAACCAGCATAAAGTTTGCCAAGAACAATGAACGTCTTTATAGTGTTTTCTAAAATAATGTCTAGTCTTAGGAACCTCTTCAGTCCAATTATTCCGGTACAGAATTGCCAAACGAGGGCCATTGGTGGGGCAAGGCCGTACAGATGGCTCTTCGGTTCTGGTCAAACGTGCACTTGCACGACGCTGCTTTTCGATAAGTACCTTCCAAATAGGCCTCGTCCAGTTTGGCTTTCAAAATTCTTCAGTTTGCTTTTCTAAACACCAGTTTACGTACTTTCCTTGGTTTCGGACCCTGAGATGAAGCAGGATCATCGTGGTCGCTTTCTTCCGATGACATGAAGTCGATGGCAGGTTGGCGAACAGGAAATTTCTCTTGCCTGTTCTTTGTCGTTGTCCGGACAAGATAGCCTTCTCTAAGCTTGAAAGGAGTCTTGATAGTTTCTAACCGATATAAAAAGAGACCAAAAGTGTCAAAAAATGCGCAAGGAGCATTTGGCTATCACCAATGACCCCTTGCTGTTAACAAGATATACAGGTACTTCACTCTGGTAAAGATTACACTTTTCTTTTACAACTTAACTTGTGAGTTCTACAAAACAAAGTGTATTATATAAAAATTGATAAGTTTCTTTGACAAAGCAACACAATTAATTAAATGACCTGTTATCAAGGGACAAAATATGTATTTATCATTTTAAACCATAGAAAAGAGATCGAATACAGGATTTCAGTTATTAGAAATAGCTGTAATGCGAGGTTGCAGAGATAGGATCAAGGCTAAACATGCCTGAACATTTTTGCTTATATGTTCTCACCTGATACTTACTCTCTTTAAATCGATTTTGTGCTTCATTTGACTTCGATGTTCTTCAAACGTTTTATTTGTTTTTCTTGTTCTGTCATCCCGAAGAGATTTCCAGTATGGATGAACCGCGCCTAAAACTGATACAGTGCTGTTCATCACGTTTCATCAAAAATAACAAAGCGCCATGACCGTTTCATTTAACTAGCACAGAACGACAAAAAGTTTAAAACAGCAGAACAAGCAAGCGCTTGAAAAGCGTTCTCTATCTGTAACTGGTTAAAATACGTATTTCGTTTATTTTAAGTAGATATAGATGTTAGTTGCTATGGGATGATAGGATCAAGATTGGTGATCCGAGGACCATTAGGATCACTGTGCATCAAAGGAACTGGTGGATCCTTGTTCAGAGTGGAATTTGACCATGATCCGAGTAATCTCGGATCATCCAAAATAAACGCACTCAAGTCAGTTTTCTGTGCTAATATACGCTAACCCTAAACGTAGAGTAGTATTGCAAAAAGCGAAAAAAAGAAAAACAACGGGTCTATTACGTGCTTGTGCTAAAAAACCAACTTACTCTTAATGGACAGTGCCTTTGTCCACTTGTCCTTGCAGTACACTGAGCGGACTTATTGTCGACACTCTCCTAGTATATAGTCTTATTTTCTGGGCTTATTAAAAATGAAAAAGGTATAAGATATCAATTTAGAATTTTACTCAGCTAAATTAAAGGTGTGAGAGCAAAACTAAATAGAAGCGATCCACATACTGTATAGCCTAATCATAACGGCAGGTAATTTAGTGCAACAATCAAACAGCCAATGCAGATACGTTTCAAAATTATTTAATACGATTGTTGTTTGTTTTGCTTTAGACCATGGCGAGCCATTATTGCTTCCCTATCGAGAAATCTTGTTTAATTTTATAATAACCAAGGAAAAGAGAGCACAATCGTAATGTCCTTGCTTAATGGCATGCAGGCAATACCTACACTATGTGTTGCCCACAAGTATAAAATGCACTTAGTTATTTTTACGTTGCAAGCTAGCCTGGCCTAAGATCTTGTTTAACAATAACCTAAAAGCTCCTCCATCGTAGCCCACACAACAGGTCAACTCTTTTGAAGTCGAGGAAAAAACGAATAGCTATTGTAGACGGGCGACTACACCTGCAGCTGTAAACTATTACATTAGCTCCGTTTTGTTTACATGACGCGCAAATCAAAGTTCCGCTGATTCTCCTGATCTTCTTCTTGTCCTGCACCCTTTGTTAGTTCCTTGCACACTTTCCTGACAGCATTCTTGTATTTTTGTAAAAGAAATAAAAAAAAACAATGTCAAAACAAAATAAAAAACAGCAAGTTGATTATTAGCTGGAAGTTTCATATAAAGCAAATTAATTTTTAAAAATGCCCGTAGCGAATTGGGACTTTTAAAAAGCTGTCGCTTTTTAACGTAAATTCCTACTCGGATCGGAAGCAAAGTGATCTAAGTGACTTTGCTCTGTGGCAGCAGATCAATATCTCAGCTTTTAAAAGTTAGTTTACTTGCTTAATATAAAATAGAGCAAACGTACGTACGTCACGCGCCTTCGGAACAAGTTGAAAGCCGGGATCGCGGATACTGGAAATGTTCTAAAGAAACTTCGGCTATTGGGGCGCGTTGGCCTTCAGTTGATTGAAAATAATATCTGGATGACAAATTTGACCCGCCGGAGTAAAGGAAAACATAACAATGAAACAACGATAATAAACGGAATAAATCACTTTAAAATTCCCGCAGATCATCAGCTTGCCGCACACTAGCGGATTTTTCGTCGGCCTACTTGCGGGAATTCAAAAAGCTGCAACAAGATCGGGCCTTGTTACCTGGCTGTGCTAGTGTGGAAATGTCTTGTCGGGGCCTAGTTGTTGGCTTACTGTGCGGTGGATTAAGACAAATTGTTGCACACTAGCCAGACAATCGGCTATGATGTTACACATGTAAAGCCAGCCAATTTCATGTCCGTGGAACGTAGGTTACAGAACCCGTCGGTACGAGGTGAATGAGTCTGGATTTTCACTGTCACATAGTTTTAAAGTACATTAATGCGTGTAACCTGGCTTTATGTGCGTAAAGTAAAATAAAGAAAAGCCCACATCGACGACATACGTCTGCGGAAAAATTTGAATGTGGATCAAGTTTTTTCCGCATCACTGCGCGCGACGGTGTTCGCTGTTCGCTCGCGTCGGGTCGCCAACAGAGGGGCAATTTGGCAAACGTTTAACAACACTGTCACTCTGAGTCTGACTTTCGATCAGCCGCCATTTGTTAACCAAATTGTGATCTATTGCTTGGACGAATTTTAAAATGATTGAGTTTGCTTTTAAACGAATAATGATTTTCCAGCGTAACGCAATGAAGGAATTATTAAGTCTTAAAACCGTTCAGCCTTGGCATTAACACAAACTTCACACCTATTTTCAACACTCTCACGGTAACTCGTCATTGTGATTCCTGACGCTCATGCCTTGACTTGTAATACTTCGAAGTTGCTTAGCCAGAAAGAAGACAAAATTACTTACCGAACACTCAGGATCTTTGTCTTTGGACTTCCTCAAAGAGTTGCCTTCTGCGATATTTTTTGGTCGTAAGAGCGTTACCTGTGACTTTTCAGTTGCTGAGTTTTTCTTTGCGGATCACCGGGGAAACTCGGTCCAGCAATCGCCTCAAGATGATCTCGATCTTCCTGGGCAGCTCTCGGGGGGGGGTTTCTTCACTAAGTCAACTGTCCTGTCTTCCATTTCTTTCTGCGTTGGCTGATTCCATGGTCTTTGCTGAGTTTGGACGTAAAACTGAGAAAACAATTGGGACTACATCACTAGAACGACGACTGGAAATCACGCGCAACTTGACAAACTGCCCAGACAATGCAAATTTCCCGCCTCGTCTCCAGTTTGGGACGCAGTCACCAGTACAATTGGTCGTCAATGGCAACAAACCCGTTCTGCTGAGCCCGCGCAGCGGCATGCGTCGGGCCGAAAAGAGATAGATTTACTGAGAATGTCACCAAGTTTGATGTGAGAGAGGTGGTTACGGTCAAGTTTTGGTTTATTTATATTGGTATATTAGGTTATAGAACGCAGGAGTATGCGTCAAAGATATGAAAAGAAAAGGTTTAACACGGCGAAACAAGTTGGTACAAAAAAAGAGCCGATCAAGGTGTAGACAATCGATGTCCTCTCACTGTCAGCAGTTACTATAGCAATTCACAGTACCAACGAGCATCGTAAACGGTACTTCAAAATCCAGTACTCAACGAATGGAAAACACGTGGCCGATCTAATCGATAGTTAAAAGCATCTATGCCTATAACCAGAAATGTCCCTGGATTCAAGTCTCAAGTGACACCGAAGGTACGCTATTTGATACATGTGACTGCGGTTGCATTCAGAAGCATTCAAAGCTAGAGCTATTAAAAAAAAGTCTTGGGTGTGGTGTTTTGAGTTTCACATGTTAATGACTCTTGTCATTTATCATGTGAAAAACACACAGCGGCATGTTGTCAAAAAATTGTAATAAAAACCTGTAAGATCTTTGATTATCAAACGACCCCAAAATTTATCTCAGGTCCATCCTTGACATGCACGTCAGGTTTCTTTTTATTTTGAATTTTCTATTTCAATTTTGTATAGGCGCAAACAAGAATGAGAGTCATGTGATGAGTTGAAGGATGGTAGAGTACATGTAAACACATAGTTATTGTAAAGATACCTAATTATTCTTTTTATGCCAGGTTTTGTTAATTTAATGGCTTACAAGCACACTTGATTTCTGACTGATTGGTATTATTCCAAACAAATTAAATATTCAGACCAACAATAAACATGGTTTTTCATGCAGTGCATTATGTGTTTGTTGTGTCTACTGGAAAAACAAGGCTTTAGAGAAGTCCTGTCTGGTCTTTCAGGATAAGTTTTTGCTGCTGCATGGTTTGAGGGCCTGCTACCTCACCTACCCTTGCCGTTCCTCGCACCAAGCTTCAATAGTTGTCATGAAATCTGTGCAATTTCACTTCTGGTGTCCTTATCTTCTGCATTTCTGCTTCACAGCCAAATTTTTTTGTTTAGGGTTGTTTGTTGGCGTTTGTGTGTTATACCAGCAAGTGATGAACATAATTGTTAAAGTTTTCCACAATCAGACAAAATTTGTGAGTTTTTTTTCATGTAATAATAAATACATCAAACACCAGAGACAGTGGTTTCAACATCAAGATATCCAAATAAAGAGAAGACTATGTTAGAGAAGAGAGTTTTTAAAACTGTGATTGCGTAGGATGGGGTTATTTTTGACGAAATTACCCAAGTGTTTTGGATAGGCAATGAAACTACTGTTTGGAGTGTTTGATCAGCAAAATAATTAAGGACCTGGGTATCCAAACTTCCTTTGCACGTTATGATTTTCTTTGTTTTTTAACTTGGTGAATTGTTAAATTAAATGTGTTTAAGAAGGCCTACAGGACTGTCACATGAGTAGCTCAGGAAATCCCAAATCAGTGCAGCAATGGCCAATTCGTATTATCCTCAAACCTTTCTGCTTCTTCACAATAATTTGATGCTTGTTAGTTTGTTAGATGAAAAGAAATCCTGATCATTCTTACAATGTAGGTCATTAAATGAAACTAATTGGTCTGATATAATAATTATTTTAAATTGGTGGAAAATTTCTATAAATCTACTGAAAAAATGACCCTCCAAACTGTGTTAGAAACAAAGGAAACATTTATAGTTACAGCTGGCTGTATATCAATGGCTTTTTGGTGTAATTTAGGGTAGAAATACATGTATATAATTAATAACTGAACTATATCTATGTATCTTCGTAAAATGAGATGGACTAACATGGATTCATCCTATGTAGTCCAATCTGTACATGCATAAGATCTTTCTGGGAGTGATGTCGGTAAGGACTCCTTACCTGTGTGTATTTATTTTTATTTGTTGGTCTTTGAGAAAAAATATTAGTTGTGAACAGGTTTGAGTCATGTGTGAGGACTGCGCACTGAAGTTGTTTGTGTTTTTGCCGTTATAGCTGTCAAATTTCTAACATGAATAATATATAATATTATGGTAGAATTCATTGACAAAACAAGAAAGAAACAAGAAAGTTCTTAAAGTTTGAGTGACAAGATATAAAACTAAATATGGTTATCCTCTCTTGTACTTCACACAGACAATCGGGATGGTTTCAGAAACTCGCGATGCAGCTCAAAAGGGTAAAGTTTCACTGAAAGGTTATATGTCTTCATGCATGTGTCTTTATGTGTGAGGATCTAGTAAGCTGTACATCTTTTCATAAGCTTTAAGGCCCTGGTCAAACAATTGTTCTCCCACATGAGCCAAATCAAATCTTATTGACTAGTGTTTTAGGGCCGACCCAGATTACTTCAGATTGGCTGAATTGTGTCAAATGCAAATCTTATGTGTTGTTAGTCCTACTTAATTTTAGATTAAAAGTCAGCGTTTAAATTCCCAAACAAACATGCGTGAACCTTCCTGAAGAATTGTTATACCAAAGAATATTCTCCCAATTTTTTCTACAAATGTTTTTTCTCGTTAGAACATGCGAAGGTCGGGATCGCATGCTGAAAAATGAGTTTGTGTAATATAGATGTCGCTATGCCAGGTCAATTATTGACTTGGATTGCGGACCGTGCTTATTATTACCATCGCAAAAAAGGGCCCGTAGTAAACCAATTTCAGCCTGTAATTATTTTATCCTCCGCTCCTAGCTGAAAACAACCCGCATCTTGCATTTGTTCTAAACTCTAAAATGTTCTTTGGAACAACTGAATTTTTAGGTGTGGTTTATTTTTGACCTTATACTAGACTGTTAGTTCTACGTACTTTGATAATGGAATTTTTTCTTCGGCTCATGTGAAGTTTGGCCATTTGACACCGGGCCTAAGATGTCAATGCCCAAGATAAGTCAAGATTCTTGGGAATGGCAAAACCGGGGGAATACTGTGATAATCTTAATTCAAGATTACTTTACAATGTACATACTTACAATCATACTTTGTTCACCTTTTTTTCACTTTCTAATTGAAGGCATCAGTTCAGGTCTAAAAGTTTAACTAACTCATTTTTGCTTAAAAATTTCTAAATCACCTTAAAAGGCAATTTGTGGGGCCCTCTTGTCACGAAAAGACATATGTTGCAGTACTAAAGTGCTGACTACACTGTATGATACAAGACGAGATTATGATATTCACAGATTATGTTCAACATGGCTTTTAGAGGGTTTTTGTTTTCTAAAAACAATTGTTTATGTAAATACAATCATGTAAAATTAAGTCATACAAGATGAATGTAGTCCGGTTGCAACTACATTTGTGTAAGTGTTTACTATCATGACATAACTTTTGACTTTGTATTATTTGTTCCTTAATGACAAGGATTCACCTTGGAGTCTGACCAAGTCTGAACTTGGTAGTTCCGATAGAGGGGCAGAGCTGTAGTGAAAGATTGAAAAGGCACGGAATTATGCAAGATTCTGATTCCAGTGATATAGAAGATATGCTGCAGCCAGAGGAAGTATGAATTGCCTCAGCCGTCTCTTCTCCAATGAGTACCAATCAAGGCAACGTACCCGAGTTATTCTGAACCTGGATTGTTTATTTTGTTGTTGCTATGGCAGTTACAAGAACTATGTTAGTGACAATGCCCAATTGAACACGTTGCTGAAGTTTGTGCAAACAGTTACTGATTTCATTGGGGGAGCTGCTCAAGGACCACACAGAGTTTGTGTCATTGTTCTTGCCACTAATATTCTCAACTTCTCTGTACTCCAGCAAGAAAGACAGTCTGAAGAAATTGATTCGGGACAAACTTTTCAGCAGTATGTTTTGTCTGTTCCCAATGTACGAAACTCTATCAGATGGATGAAGTTGTTATCAATGAGGGGTTCACCGAACTGTTTGCAAGGACTTTGTAACAATATTCCGTTTCCACAAGGAAGGCGGCGTAAGAATTGTGAAGGCACAAGCTTTGCTAACAAGGTAACTTTAAAGAATGGAAAAAACTAAGTTCTATGCTCTTAAGAAGACGTAACTGCTACAAGAGCAATCATCCGAGTCACTAGAAGCCTTACTGAAGACCGCTCTGGTCTTGAGGAACGAGTGTGAAAAGTGGTCAGAAACAGAGCTTTAGAGATGACTGGAACCTTTGTATGCCAGATCGGTTTACGATGGCAAAGTTTTGGAAAAAGTTTGGCAAACTGGAAGGGCACAAAGGAGATTTCTCACCCACCTGTCTCGATCATCTTTGGTCTTAATGTTGAACGCTTGACTTGGTTTCAACCATTTTAAACATCAGGAATGATTATTCGGTTTTGGTGTAATGTACAGTGGTATTGAAGGAATCTGTCAAGAACATATGATTTTAAAAAACAAAAGGTGTTATTTTGGTTGGTATCATTCCAGCTCTTGCTACATGAGCCCAAGTCTCCTTAAACACTTTCTGGAGCCTGCAATCAATGAACTGAAAAGCCCATCTGGATAGGTGTTAAGGTTAACACTTGTAACAGTGTCCCTCATCAACCTCAAGTAGAGGGTTTCGTGCAGCTCTTTTATGTTGTGCTGCTGAAATCCTGCTGCACGGAAACTATGGTGGATATTGCTTCGGCCATTTCTGCTAACCAGAGGATGTTCCCACTGCTACAAATTTCTTTCCTGGTTGGCTTTGGAGGATGCGCAAAGACTACAGTGGTTTTGACAGAGGACCAGTGGCCAAGGAGAAACCTCACAGCAGCATCGTCAGGAGGCTTCCAGAGTCAGAAACTGCATAATCCGAAACTGACCTGAAAAAGCTAGCAGTAAACTTGGCACAGGTCATACAGCCTTATTGGAACTTGCCCTATTATGAGGCCATTCAAATGTTTGTGCTATAAGACCTATGCATAACTTATTCTTAGGGACAGCAAAAAGGGTTTTCTCAAAATGGGATCGAAAGTGACATTATTGGAAAGGCTGGGGCTAGAGAAACATTCAAAGCAGGATTGAAGAGATTTCTACATCATCTGATATAGGAGACTTCCCTGGAAACATCAAGTCAAATTATGGTGGATACACATCTGCTCAATGGAAAAATTTTGTTCTTCTGTACTCAATGTATGCCCTAAAGTAAAGGACATACTTTTCCAGAGCACACATTACCTTCATTACTGGCAATCCTTTAGTGCTAGCCTTGCCGCCTTCTCAGGTAACACAGCCTATAAATGCACTTACAAAAACTGACTTAATGCTTGCAGTACTATAAACTCATTGACTTCCTTAAAGGAATATGAGACAACTTACTGGCAAATTGCAATATCTCCTAACATGCACCTCCATTCTCCACCTCAAAGGAAGGTGTGGAAAAATTACGGCAGCATATAACGGGTTTTGGCTGTTTAGCTTTTGAACGGTATAATGGAATGTTAGGATCCTATCACACAAACTTTAAGACCGTGGAAATACAATATTATGTGCGCAAGTTATGGACATCTTGTAGTCTGGCAAATAATGCAGTATTGCCTCCCAGAAGAGTATCAAGAATTCTTTATTGTGACAATGGTCAAAGCCATGTTAGGTTCCAAAGGAGTCCTTTATCGAAAACATTGCAGAAACTGGCCACAGCTTATGATTGGCCTCCACTGGATCAATTTAATTGGTAAAGAATCCTTTATGGGCAGATTTATTCATTCAATTAAGTTGGGAAGCCCTTAAATAGACTGGCCAGTGACGGAATCAGGATGAACTAGCAAGCGACTGCGTGTCGTTTAATCATACCCCTGTGTATCCAACATTGGCGCGACAAACAAAAAAAAAATAAACGCACGAAAGCTAGGTGGCTACTATTGTACAAGAAGTCACATCATAGCTAACAGTAGCTGGCGATGAGATTATGATATTCCACATATAGCTGTCAAGACTATGTTCCATATGCCGCCCATGGTAACAGCATCTGGTGGGACGCTGAAAATGGATGCATTGACCCGGGGGGGGGGGGCTTTCTTAGAGGCCAGGAAATTGTAGGGGGGCGTTATTACATAGTCCAGTACTGGGCTGGAAATTCAATGAAAGCAATATGTCATACTCGGTATTTTTGCAGTTTGTGAACTGTGCTGAAACCTTCCTGAACAAGCACGTTGGCATGTAAGAACCACACTATATCAGTTTTATGGCATGCAAGAGGCTACGAGAACTTCAGGGCCAAAGTCTGTATTTACTACCTGTCCAAATGGATTCACTCAAAGTATTTGTCAGCTGAAAAACTTTTGTCAGGACAGAATACTTGAATCATGTCTCCCATCTCCAGGAGAATTTTGTTGTAACTAAACTTACAAACAGGGGGGGGGAGTTTGAACAAGGGATTGGAATAAGATGTTATTATATGGCCAGGAAACAAAAAGAAGAATTTTGTTTGTTTACATGTAATGTAAAGTGTTTTGTACTAGCTGACATTTTGCTTGTGCATGGTGATAAGCTGTGAACTTAAATTTTTCAAGCAGTTTGCTAGTTACTCTCTACTTTTTCTTGTCAGGCATTTTTTGCACTTCCCATTTAGAAAGTTCTCCCTAGAAGAAAAGGTCGTCTGATATTTTTGTTGGTTTGTTTCCAAGTTCTTTTTTCACCAGTCTTAAATGTACTCCTTAATTTACACTACAATGTGGTTCTGAAATGGCCGGTATAGTGTGGAAAATCTAGACCAAGGTCAGTAATTGATTTTTAGCCAATCAAATTCAGGAATAGTTTGTTTTCCAGTCCTTGTGAGACATGGCCCATATAAATGAAGGTAAACTTTATCATAATTTACCCAATTTAATAATATGCTTTTTGTTCATTCTGCATTTACATGCAGGTGTGGTTTTAGAGTACCTCTAACGCACCTTTGTAAGGTTTATCTAGGTAACCTGTGTGTGGCTGTTTGGATGGTTCCAATTTTTACCTTGCTTTAAATTTTATTTTACTTTGTGTTTAGATATGATAATATCTGTTGATGAGCTTTGAACACAAAGGAAAATTTAAACCAGGGATAATACTGAACCACAATAATGATGTACTTATGAGAAACATTACTCTTTGAGAGGAGTGATAAATAACTTTTTTTCGTGTTCACTTAGTGTGCATCAACAAATAAGGGAGATTGGCAGAACTTCAGATTTTTAATTGTGACAGTTATACAAACCAAACTCAGTTGGGAGTTTATAAATTTTAAAATTAATCCCAATACCTCCAAACGGCAGTTCAGAGTTGTTAGTGTTAATTGGTGTTTTGTGTGACACTGATTGAACATTGACAATGTTATATAGGCCTTGTATGGGATTAAATTATTAGATGTTGTTATCAATGAGTATCCTTTTTACAATACTTCGGTTAACAAAATAAGGAAATGTACATTTTATTCTTAGCCATCTCGCTGTTCACTTTTGCCTTTCTTAGGCTTTTCAAGTGATATGTTTTTGTGCTCTTTTGATTCTCTGTTAGATTTACTGACAATTCTTTGTTTTTTTTTGTATTGTTGGGTGACTGGGGGAACTAATAAAAACAATTTGGACAGGTCTATTACCTGAAATTGCAGAAAGTTGTTGTCCCTGGACCGTTGTGGTTTTTTTATTTTAAGAAGGCAGAGGAGGGGGGGGGGTTAAGTAGGCTCATCCTCAACTGGTATAACAACACTTTTTGGCTCAATCACACAACGATATTATTTGGCCACAGTGGCTCAAAATGGCACACCTGTCTTATTTGGCTCAACTGGTGTAAATGACACGACTGTCTTATTTAATCCAACCTACTCAAATCACACAACTGCTTCATTTGGCCCCAACCGGCTAAAATCAACACAAATGTCCTAATTTGCCCCTACTATGATTTAAAGTGACACAACTGTGTCATTTGGCGTACACACACCTGTCTCAATTTGTACAACTGTCACGTCATTTGGCCCAAATGGCCTTCAAATCAGACAACTGTCTCATTTGGCCCAACTTAATCAAATGACACAACTGGCTCAAAACACAGCCGGTTCTGTCTCATTTTGAACCTAACAGTGGCTCAAATCACTCACACCACAGTGTCATTTGGCTCAAATCACAGAACTGTCCCCTCAGAAATGTCTCATTTTGCCCAATCCACTACACTCACATGAATGTCCTCATTTGGCAGTTAACCAGCATCAAAAATGACACAAATTGTCTCTTTTGTCCTAACCAGACTCACATCCCAGAAATGGTCTCACTTGGCCGCAACTGGTTCTAAATCACACAACAATCTCATCTGATCCAACCGGCTCAAATCACACAACTGTCTCATTGTGGACAAACCAGATTAAATGGACACAACTGTCTTCATTTGGCACAACCGGTTCAACTTGTCTTATTTGGGCCAACCAGATCAAATGACACGCGGTCTCATTTGGCCCAACCCGACTTAATATCACACAACTGTGTCATTTGGCCTAACTGGCTCAAATCACCACAACCTTGCCTCGTTTGGGCCCAATCCAGATCAAATGAACACAACTGTCTCATTTGGCCTACACTGGCCTCAAATCCCACCAACCGCCGCTCCATCTGACACCAACCGGCACAAATCACACAACTGTGTCTCATTTTGCCCAATCAGATCCAAGTGACACACAGTCGTCTCATTTGAGCCCAACCGGCATTCAAATACCACAACCGTCTCATCTGGACTCAAATCACACAACTGTTCTTTGTTTTGCGCCAACGTCAACCTTACATCACACAACTGTCCTCATTTGCACAACTTGTCTCATTTGAAGCCAAACCAAAAAAATGACACCACATATGCTGTCTCATTCGTTGTGCCCAAAAACCAAAAAAATTAATCCGCCTTAATCAATCCCACAACTGTATTCACCTGACAGCCCATCACTGGCTCATATCACAACTACTGTCATCACATTTGGCCCAGTCATGCTCATTTGGCCCAAACTGTGCTGCAAGATTCACACAACTGTCTCATCTGATACAACCGGCTCAAATCACACAACTGTCTCATTGGGACAACCAGATTAAATGACACACACTGTCTCATTCGGCACAACCGGTTCACTTGTCTTACTTGGGCCAACCAGATCAAATGACACAGTGGTCTCATTTGGCCCAACCGACTTAAATTACATAACTGTCTCATTTTGAGCCCCAACCGGCTCAAATCCCACAACCGTCTCATCTGACGTAAATCACACAACTGTCTTGTTTGCCCAATCGACTTAAATCACACAACTGTCTCACCTGACCCAACTGGCTCATTATCACACAACTGTCTCATTTGGACCATCTCATTTGGCCCAACTGGCTCAAGTCACACAACTGTCTCATCTGATACAACCGGCTCAAATCACACAACTGTCTCATTTGGACAAACCAGATTAAATGACGCAACTGTCTCATTTGGCACAACTGGTTCAACTTGTCTTACTTGGGCCAACAGATCAATGACACAGTGGTCTCATTTGGCCCAACCGACTTAAATTACATAACTGTCTCATTGGCCCAACCGGCTCAAATCCCACACCGTCTCATCTGACTTAAATCACACAAATGTCTTGTTTTGCCCAGCGACTTAAATCACAACAACTGTCTTACCTGACCCAACTGGCTCATATCACACAACTGTCTCATTTGGCCCATCTCATTTGGCCCAACTGGCTCAAGTCACACAACTGTATCATCTGATACAATCAGCTCAAATCAAACAACTGTCTCATTTGGACAAACCAGATTAAATGACGCAACTGTCTCATTTGGCACAACCGGTTCAACTTACTTGGGCTAACCAGATCAAATGACACAGTGGTCTCATCTGGCCCAACTGACTTAAATTACATAACTGTCTCATTTGGCCCAGCGGGCCCAAATCACACAACTGTCTCATTTGGCCTTAAACTGGCTTAAATAATACAATGTCTAATTTTGGCTGTCTCGTTTGGCCCAACCAGCTCAGTGCACACAACTGTCTTCTTTGGGTAACCGGATCAAATGACACAACTCGTCTCATTTGGGTCAACCAGATCAAATGACACAATTGTCTCATTGGCACCAACCGACCTAAGTCACACAACTGTCTCATTTGGCCTAACCGGATTAGATAACACAGCTGTCGCATTAAGATTCCTTGTTGTTCAAAGAACCATCTCGCGTTTGTCACAGGACGAAATCACATGTTTCCGTATTTCTGAAACGTGGCGGAAACATGCAACTCCATGTTTCCGTCACGTTAACGGAACGGAAATGCCAAGTCACGTTTCCGTCATATTTAAGCCAGCACATTTCCGCCGTTGTTCGTTTCCGTCATGTTTCTGCAAACGGATTTGCAGTTTTTTGCTACATTTCACCAAAACACAAACGCGAGATGGTTCTGTCATTTGATCTGGTTGGCCCAAGTAAGACAAGTTGAACCGGTTGTGCCAAATGAGACAGTTTGCGTCATTTAATCTGGTTTGTCCAAATGAGACAGTTGTGTGATTTGAGCCGGTTGTATCAGATGAGACAGTTGTGTGACTTGAGCCAGTTGGGCCAAATGAGATGGGCCAAATGAGACAGTTGTGTGTATGAGCCAGTTGGTCAGGTGAGACAGTTGTGGGATTTAAGTCGATTGGGCCAAATGAGACTGTTGTGTCGTTTGATTTGGTTGGCTCAAATGCGACAAGTTGTGCCAAATGAGACAGTTGTGTGATTTAAGTCGATTGGGCAAAACAAGACAGTTGTGTGATTTGAGTCAGATGAGACGGTTGTGGATTTGAGCCGGTTGGGCCAAATGAGACACTTGTGTCACTTGATCTGATTGGGCAATATGAGACAGTTGTGTGATTTGTGCGGTTGGGTCAGATGAGGCGGTTGTGGGATTTGAGCCAGTTGGGCCAAATGAGACAGTTGTGTCATTTGATCTGATTGGGCCAAACGAGGCAGTTGTGTGATTTGAGCCAGTTAGGCCAAATGACACAGTTGTGTGATTTAAGTCGGTTGGGCCAAATGAGACCGCTGTGTCATTTGATCTGGTTGGCCCAAATAAGACAAGTTGAACCGGTTGTGCCAAATGAGACAGTTGTGTCATTTAATCTGGTTTGTCCAAATGAGACAGTTGTGTGATTTGAGCCGGTTGGATCAGATGAGATTGTTGTGTGATTTGAACCAGTTGGGCCAAGTGAGACATTTCTGGGATGTGAGCTGGTTAGGCCAAAAGAGACAATTGTGTCATTTGAGCTGGTTAAGCCAAATGAGACATTCATGTGAGGGGAGGGGATTGGTCAAAATGAGACATTTCTTAGACAGTTCTGTGATTGGAGCCAAATGACACTGTGGTGTGATTGTAGCCTTTTAGGTCAAATGAGGCAAATGTGTTTGAGCCAGTTGTGTCATTTGATTAAGTTGGGCCAAATGAGACAGTTGTCTGATTTGAGCCAGTTGGGCCAAATGAGACAGTTGTACAAATTGAGCCGGTTGCGCCAAATGACACAGTTGTGTCACTTTCAAGTAGGGGCAAATTAGACAGTTGTGTGATTTTAGCCGGTTGGGCCAAATGAATCAGTTGTGTGATTTGAGTAGGTTGGATTAAATGAGCCAAATAAGACAGGTGTGCCATTTGAGCCACTGTGGCCAAATCATATAGTTGTGTGATTGAGCCAAAAAGTTGTTATACCAGTTGAGGATGAGCCTACTTAACCCCCCCCCCCCCTGCCTTCTAAGATAGAAAAAAAACAACGTCAGGTACACAACTTTCTAAATTTCAGGTAGTAGACCTGTAAATTGTTTTTATTAGTCCCACCAGTCACCAACAATACAAAAAAAAAACAAAGAAATTGTCAGTAAATCTAACAGAATCAAAAGAGCAAAACACCACTGAAAAGCCTAAGAAAGGCAAAAGCGAATGGCTAAGAATAAAATCTACATTTCCTTATTTGTTAACCGAAGTGTAGTAAAAGGAACTAATTGATAACAACATTAATAATTAATCCCATACAAGGCCTTATAACATTGTCAATGTTCAATCAGTGTCACACAACACCAATTACCTAACAACTCTGAACTGCCTTTGGAGGTTTGGATAATTCAAAGTTATAAACTCCCAACTGAGTTTGGTTTGTATAACTGTCAATTTAAAAATCTGAAGTTCTGCCAATCTCCCTCATTTGTAGATGACACTAAGTGAACACGAAAAAATTTATTAATCACTCTCAAGAGTAATGTTTCTCATAAGTACATCATTATTGTGGTTCGGTATTATCCTGGTTTAAATTTTCCTTTGTTTCAAACTCATCAACAGATATTATCATATCTGAACACAAAGTAAAATAAAATTTAAAGCAAGGTTAAAATTGAACCACAACAGCCACACATAGTTACCTAGCTAAACCTTACAAAGGTGCTTAGATGTACTCTAAACACACCTGCATGTATTAGAAACAAAAGCATATAATAAATTTGGTAAATTATATAAAGTACCTTATTATATGGCCGTGTCTCACAAGGACTGGAAACTATTCCTGAATTTGATCGGCTAAAATCAATATTGACCTTGGTCTAGATTTTCAAAAACTATACCGGCATTTAAGCCACATTTTAGTGTAAATTAAGGGTACATTTAAGTGGTGAAAAAACTTGGAAACAAAAGCAAAAATATTGACAACATTTTCTTCGAGTGAGAAATACTAAATGGAAGTGCAAAAATGCCTGACAAGAAAAAAGTACAGAGGACTAGCAAACTTTGAAAAATTTAAGTTCAGCTTATCATCATGCACAAGCAAAATGTTAGCTAGTACAAAACACTTACATTACATGTAAACAAACAAATTCTTCTTTTTGTCTGGCCATATAATAACATCTTATCAATCCCTTTTCAAACTGGCCCCCCCCCCTGTTTGTAAGTTAGTTACAACAAAATTCTCTTGGAGATGGGAGACACGATCAAGTATTTCTGTCCTGACAAAAGTTTTTCAGCTGACAATACTTTGAGTGAATCCTCTGGACAGGTAGAAATACAGATGGCCCTGAAGTCTCGTAGCCTCTTGCATGCCAAACTGATAGTGGGTTCTTAAAGCCAAAGTCTTGTTCGGAAGGTTTCAGCCAGTTCACAACTGCAAAAACATGAACATATTGCTTTCTTTGAATTTCCAGACTATGGACTATGTAATAACGCACAATTCCTGGCCTCAACAAGCCAGGGTCAATGCATCCATTTTTTGACACTTTTGTTCTCTGTTTATATCGTTTAGAAACTATCAAGACGCCTTTCAAGCTTAGAGAAGGCTATCTTGTCGGACAACGACAAAGAAAAGGCAAGAGAAATTTTCTGTTCGCCAAATGCCATCGACTTCATGTCATCGGAAGAAAGCGACAACGATGATCCTGCTTCATCTAGGGGTCCGAAACCAAGGAAAGTACGTAAACTGGTGTGGGAGAAAAGCGAACTGAAGAATTTGAAAGCAAAACTGGACGAAGCCTATTTGGAAGGACTTAGCGAAAAGCAGCGTCGTGCAAGTGCACGTTTGACCAGAACCGAAGAGCCATCTGTACGGCCTTGCCCACCAATGGCCCTCGTTGGGCAATTCGTACCGAATAATTGGACTGAGAGGTTCCTAAGAATAGACATTATTTTAGAAAACACTATAAAGACGTTCATTGTTCTTGGCAAACTTTATGCCTGTTTTCATTTATAGTGCTCAGAACAGCCATTGTAACATTTGTTCAAAAGTAATTTGGAATGCGATTTGTTAAATGGTGAAAAGTTTTCTTTCCCAGTCTGACATAGAGACCAAAGTAGATGTATATACTACAAGTATTTTACGAATAGTAGGCTCTGTGATGAATTGAAGCTCTATTTAACTACAACCTTATCTTATGGAAGAAAAATAAATGACGCTTTGGCAAAATATAGCTGTAGTATTTCTTTGACTGAAGGGGAAAACGCCATAAGAGGTGTTCTGTAAATTAATTAATAAGACTTTCCAACTACCATGAACATTATAAAGGTGCGTTTCGGAAAGAAAGAGGGAAAAAAAGGTTTACCAAAGCTAGAAAGTTTCCGCAAGGGTAAGATAAATTTGAATTAACACGTTTCCGAGACGTAAGCTGTAGCGGAAACATGAAACAGACCTCAGTTTCCGGAACGGTTTCTTGTGTTTCCGCAGGTTCATCACCCATTCAGTAGCCCGGAATACGTCAACGGAAACATGGAAAAGACATGTTTCCGCAACGTTTTCTTGTGTTTCCGCAAATGTAAACCCGAAATTACGATTGCGGAAACATTTGTTTCCTCTAGCTGAAACTTGACGGAAACATGCACAAAAAGTGGTCCGGTTCCGTTGTATACGCAGCAACGGAAACGCGAGAAAACGTCACGAAACCGGTAACGGAAACACAGGTTATCCGTCGTGTTTCCGGAACGGTTTAACATGTTTCTGCCACGTTTCCGTTTACGGATTCTTGCAATTTCGTCCTGTGCCAACGTATGGGTGAATTAGAATTTAAAAAAATACCGCGAAAAAGCAGTACTGCGATTCATTGTCTTGTCATCCGCTATTTCAAAGCAAGTTTGAAAACTATTTTGTTGGTGTTAGGGGGAAGTAAAGTGGAAAAAAGTAATTAGGGTGAGGAAAATTTCGGTTCCTCTATAACGAACACAATAATAAAAAAAATAAAAATAAAGAAAAAAATTTAAAAAACGTCCGCTTTGAGAAGTTTTTAATTCACAGCGACCTGCCACTTCCTAGTGATTTCCGTGACACTTCGTATCTTAGATATAATTCTAGTCATGTCTTAGTATTAATATTGCCTGAATTTATAAAGAAAATAAGGACCCAGCTGGTCAATTGATTTATTTCACGAGACGGTGATCTTAAAAATGCCGAATTCATATCTAAAAGTTCGAAAGAAAACTCTAGCTAAATTGGTCTGGAGAATGGTTTTTCTTGCACTAGTGGTTGGTGAGTATTAAAATGTAGTATGGTGACCTTTAAATATGTAAACTTTTAAAAAACTCGATGTGTTAAGGAGACTTTTGGTTGCATGTGGTACTTTCAATTTCGCTTTTTGTTTTTCGACGGAGCTCTTTAGGGCTCTCTTAAGAGCTCTTTAAAGGGAAAATATGGTCTAGAAAATTTTATTTCTGTTGAAAGAACTTTTCGACAGGAATTCGAAAATAATTGTCGTTTTGTTCAATTCGGAACGGAACCCAGAGAAATGCAGTTAAAACAAACAAATTCTACTTCGCCAGGCACTGAGATGAAGATCGATATCATAAGCTAACATTGTTCGACAACGGGAGACTTCCTAACGCTCTTCATGTAACATGAGGCTTTGTTTATATATATGAAACAAACTTGGGAAGGTAGACCTCTTATATTTATTTTCCCAAAGTAGATTGTGTGGTAATTCTTTTAAGTGCTCTTACTTTCAATTTTGCCTGGTTCACTTCCATATTTTCTCATAATTTACAAAAGTAAAAGAGTGAATTTCCTTGGTCTAGTGACCTCCATTAGAAAAACAAAGCATACAAACTATACAGGTCTATTTACTACTGTGAAGTTGACCCTTAGTTGACTTTGAGTTTTGATTTTTATTCTGTCGTTGCTCACTCATTTGACGGATAATCTTCAAGTCTCTCATTTCTCACTTGGTGCATGCCAACAAGGGCTGTTTTGAGAGCATTGGCTGGTAAACACACGGGTCCAAATGATCTGTGCTCAGTAATACACCGAAGCCTGGTCCCTACAGTTTCAATAATAATTTACATCACTCAATTAGCAATGTGAAATAAATCCGTCGCGGGCACTGCGCGGGTTTTTAGTAAAAGCTAAAAAATTGTCACTTTAGAAACAAAGATTTTATTTGAGAAGAATTATTTACCCTCGATTCCAGATCGAGTCGATCACCAATTAAATTCATTTCTTGACAGCATATAATCTTGTCTTCTGATAATGAAGTTCTTGAGGCCAGGAAATCGCTTTGAAACACGGAATTACATGTATTAGAGGAAAATTGAAAATTACTCGATGAAAATTTCAGAGGCAGCCGATCTAAGTTTCATTCCCTTTATTTTTAGAATGCTAATACAATGTAAGACAGCTCCTTGAACTGCACCAACCAGATGTTTAGAGTAAATGTACGACTTGCGCCTGGTAAGAAAATCGAGGTAAAAAAAGTAAATAGATAAATAAAATAAAATAAATAAAAAAAGAACAGGCGAAAGATATTATAATAGCGAGAAACTACAATTGTAATTTAACTTGCGATTTAAATATGGCGAGCATTTCAAATGCAAATTTATAACTGTAATTCGCAGAAACTATAATATCAGCGCATCAGCTATTTGGCACATTAAAAAAATATATATTATTTGAAAGAAATTAGTTTAAAAAAAAAAAGATGAAATTTAGGAATTGTAATTCTATGATGTATGCTCAAAAGTGAATTCTTAAGAAGAGGTGATCGTTTTTTTAACATTCACTACAAAGCTCAAAAGCTGAACCATAAACGTTCCGACACTTCAACAAATATCAAAATTTAAAAAATTGCAATGGAAAATATATTCCACCGCTGCATTAGTACAATATTTACTGTTTCTGTGTGGTTTGGCTTCGTTAAAGAGTTCTTTGCTTGAGGAAATGTCGGAGATTTGTCGGCCGATGGCTGCTGGTAAGTGTTTTATTATTGTAGGCGGATGGTTGGAATCGGTGTCGATGTAGAGAGTTTCGTTGTTGGGCTTTCTGTATGGGTAGTGGGTTCTGTCTGTGAGGTTTAGGGTGACGTCGAGGAAGTTACAGATTTTTAGGTTTGTGCTTCTAGAAATGTTCAGACTTTGTTTCTTAAATTCTCGTGTGATGTCCTTCTAGTCCGTTCTGATTGTGGTCCGCTTAGGTTTCTTAGAAGTACCAGCCCGTGGTCTCTATAGAGTTCTACGTTGTTTTTGCCGTATTTCTCGCTGAGGTTGTTAAGGAGGAAAAGTCCGATAAGCTTACGTCGAACATACTGTTGTGGTTTTTCTCAGTCCAGGCGGTCTCGTTGTCAAATAAAAGTGATTTCCGGCGGTGCATAATTATGTCGATGTCTTTGTCACTGATTGTGGTATAATTCTTGGCAAATGAAATTGCTTTAGATAGAAGAGACTCTGTGATGGATGAGTCAAAACTGTCGATGTCGAACGAGGCGAACGAATGCTTTTGCATGTCGGGTATGTTGGTGAACCAATTAATTACATCTGATGTGTTTTTCCACTGATTGAGCTTTGTCATTTCTCTGACTTTCGAGTTGATATTGTCGAGAATTTGTTTACTGACTTTTCCGAGTTCAGTTTTTGCGGGATTTATGAGGCGGCATGTAGGGTGATTGGCGAAGTTGTCTCTATGGTCTTTTAGGTTAGTAAAAGGTTGTTGTTTTGCGATTTGTTCTGTACGGTTGTCAAAGTGGCCTCTTGGGTGATAGATTTTGCTTGTGAGTCAATGATGTTGGCGGTGTCAGTGCTAGCTTTCTTGTAGGTGGTTGTGATGCTGTCCCTTAGGAGTTTGTCGTGCTGCGTCTTGTCAAGCTTGTAAAAGTTCAAATCTTTTACAAGCTTGAAAAGACGCAGCTATTAGTAGTAGTAGTTATTGTAGTAGTAGTAGTAGTTATTGTAGCAGTAGTAGTAGTAGAAGTAGTAGTAGTATCATTATGGTTATAATTTTTTTTCTTTTGAGGTGAATCTCATTTTTTCCTTTTTTATCCCGAAGTTGTTCAAGGCTGCTGGGGAATAGCTGAACAAAGTAAGTGCTTATGACACTGCGCGCTAGCTTAAGTAAAGTTAGAATATCAATAAGCTAAGTGAATTCAGTCGCTGTATCAGACAGATTGTGGCCAGCCTTTTCAGTCAATTCAAGAGGAAATGCTGCTTCATTGATTTCTCCTGATTCAGATCGAACGATGCATGCGTAGCTAAAACTGCACGGCGTCAGTTTAACCGCAACACACAATTTCTTTGAGAGTCAAGTTGTACTTTATAATTATTTTGCCGCCGTTTCAATTCTATTGCGGATAATAATTGTGTAAATGCCACGTTCTTGAAGCAAAGTGAATGTGAACATTCGAATTCGAGCTGCAGAAATCTTCTTCAGAGCGGATGGCGCGAGATAAAATGTAATCCATTTGTGTTTGGTGCTCCCAGAGGTTCCTGCTCCAAGTGGTGTAAACAACTTTACTCCTTTATTGGTGAAAATGAGCCACCACTTCAACTCTGTCTGGCAAAGTTTCAATATGTTTCTGCAAATCCAGTTGCTGGGACCAGTAATATTGCATTTAGTGTAGTATCCTGCAGAACATTTGTGTTTCACATCAGATTGATCAACTCAAGTGAGTAATTTTTAGGAAACAGAAAGTCGTGATTTATCGAGAAGCGTGACTCAATGTAATCACTTGCCTTATTTTAAGCTGAGTAATTGTTTAGCGATGCCAGTATGTGCCTGGTTTTTGCAACACCTTATCAGTCAAAAGAAGTCAGGAATACTGCAACCTACCTTATGGAAGGCGCTGAGTTTTGCTTTCGCCCAGTTTCTATAAGCTGCTCAAAATTCTACAACAAAACAATGTAATTTGCAATTGAGTAGAAGAGGTCAAGCCCTATTAAAAATTCCTAATAAAAGTACAAGTATCACCTTCCGCTAGTCCTTTCCTATGATACAATTTTGATTTGCAACTTTTTATCCCCTTGACTTTTTCATAAGCAACTGGAGCAACACTCCTTACAGCTCATCCAACCCATAATACTACGGTAAGCTGTTTGATCGATTGTTTTCTATAAGATTCTGGGTTTCAAATAAGTTTTACAAGGCTGTGGGGGCATAGAAAGTTAATTGAGGGCTTCACAACACGTAACCACAACAGTTCAAATCATTATGTTTTCGCTAAAGGACTTACAGGTAGATGATGGTGTAGCAGCAGTTCCAATGTTTATCTCACCTTACATTCTGTTTATCTAGAGTAGAATAGAAACTTTATTAAAGTGTCAAAAACCGTCTAGCCAGGGAACAAATCCCTTACTAATTTGGGGACACCAATTAGGGGAGAATATACAAACTAAAAAAAAACTATATACAGTAGTAGGTAAAATATCTATAGTTAACTCATTAAGAGATTTATAGTAAAAATACACAGAAGTCAAAATGAACAAAGGCTACAGCCTGCGCAGCCATCATCTAAAAGTTCACTTATATTGAGTTGGCGTATCTTGCTTTTAAACGACGTTAGGGTTGTGACGTCCCTGATACTCTTGGGTAGTTTTGTCCATAGCCTAGGCCCTAAATATCTAATAGAGTGCTTGCCATAGGTGACTGTCTCATACCTAGGTATAGAGAAATCTGCTTGCCGCAGATTGTAATTACTATTTGGTTCTTTAAAGATGTTACTTATATATGCAGGGCACAGTTTATGCTTTACTTTATACATAAGGATGCACAGATCCTGTAAGCGACTATTTAGTAGTGTTGGCAGATCTGCCTTCTCTAATAGTTGTTCATAACTAGAATTATTATCCTTGAAAACCGCTCTAAGTCCTCTTTCTTGTAGTCTTTCAAGCTTTCGATTGTCACTCGCTTTACAAAAATGCCACACTAGGTGACAGTACGTGAGGAATGGTAATATCGCGCTTTTGAATAATATTAACATAGATTTCATAGGAATTAAATTACGTAGTGTCATTAGAACACCAATTCTCTGGCTGGCTTTTTTACAAATAGAGATTACATGCTCAGAGAAATTTAGCTTAGAATCTAACACTACTCCTAGAAGTATGATATTATCTTTAGTTTCAATCACAACATCATTCACGCAAATATTGCTGTCATTTTGAGTGAAGCCCAAGTTCAAAACTTGGTACTTTTTGAGGTTTCCCGCCAATAAGTTAGAATCGTACCACGTTGTTGCTAAGTTGGCACTATCCTTTAACTGGGAAGTCACAGCTGCCTGGTCTGCTCCTGCGTGGTAAATTTGATGGTCGTCGGCATACATAGACAAGTTCGCTGTTAGGCAGTAGGATAGGTCATTCTGGAAAACATTCCACAACAACGGGCCAAGCGCGGAACCCTGAGGACAGCCACGACTCACGAATCGGCTCGAACTAACATGACGGCCGATCTTTACTTGATATTTCCGTTCATTTAAATAGCTGTTTAAAAGTTGAATAGCGCTTTCCTGAAAACCGTACGCTTCAAGCTTGTTCAGAAGTAGTGGTGGGTGTAACGAGTCAAATGCCTTTGACATGTCAGTTGAAAGTATGCTCACAACCTGTTTTCGATCCCTCGCCAGTCTCCAATCTTCTACTAAATTGATAAATGTTGTTTCGCAGCTGTGAGCTTTGCGATAAGCGGATGAGTGTTGGTAAATACGATTACCAAAGCCAGAGTTGATCTGCGCTCCAACCAACTTCTCAAGAACTTTACTCATACATGGTAAGAGAGTTATGGGCCGGTAGTTTTCCTTTGCATTCCTGTCATCCTTTTTGTATACTGGGGCCCAATGCCCATACTTCCATTCACTAGGCCATGCATTCTTGTTAATACAAGAATTGAACAAGGTGGTTAGTGGAGCGGATAATTCATTAGCACCTGTTTTTAAAGCCTTTGAAGGAATTCCATCAGTGCCGGTGGCTTTGTTTATGTTCAGCGAATCGAGAACAGCAAGGACTTGTCCCTGTGTAACCAATTCGATTTCGATGGTCTGAGTGGAATTCCTATTTTTATGTTGTATCCTCTGAACACAAGGATGGTCTCTAAAGTCCTCTATTGACTTTCTTTCGATCGCTGTACCGCCAATGCCATCCGCCAAGGTAGCAAAATGCTCAACCAATTCCTCAGCCACTTGTTGTTGATTCGTTATCATACTGCCGTTTATTTTTAAGTGGATGTCGTTTCTTTCAGTACAGCTCTTAGAGCCCAAAAATGGCTTGAAAGTTTTGAGGAACGCCTTGGGATTGATTTTCAAATCGTTTGACTTATTATACCAGTACTGTTTGATGGCGATTCTTCTTTGTTTAGTGGCCTCGTTTCTGGCTTTACGTCGTAATTCCCAATTTTCTGGCGTTTTGTCTTTCAAGTACTTGTCATTTGCTTTGCGTTTAGTTCTAATCGCACTTTTCCAATGAGACGTCATGTAGGGCACATCTTTATCACGCACACGCATTTTTTCACAGGTGCCACTTCGTCCAGTATATTGTTCATAAGTGCATTCCACACGTACACTTGATCGTCGACGTCATCAAACAATTGTCCAACGTGCCATGGGGCAGAGGACAAAAGCTGTTTATAATGTTCAGGGTCAAAGTTCTTATAGCTCCTAAATGTGATGACCTTTAGTTTGTTGTGATTTATTTTCTGCAAAAATTCAAGGATGGTAATTACCAGATAGCTGGAAGCTATCCGGTCTATTAGTGAGCAAAACATCTATTAAACTCTCTGTTATAATTATTCCACGCTTTTCTATTCTTGTTGGCTTAGTAATTAGACATTCAAAACCTTGTTCAACTTCCAAATCGAGAAGCAGTTTACCTTCACGTTTGTATTTTAATTTAGTTTACTTTTGATTGATTGGTTAGTGATAAGTTAATTAATTAATTGCTATAATGTTTAAAAGTTTACAATGTGTATCTCAACTCATGTTCTGTTTATTTAGCTTTTATTTTAGTGTACTCTTGATTGATCAGTTAGTGATAAGTTAATTAGTTGATTTTTTTTGTTGTTGCTGTTTTTTTGTCTTTTTGTTTTTTTTGTTGCTAAAGGGTGGAAACAATAACAGTGATGTCACTCATCCTGAAAACACCGAAGACTCACAGGTAGATGATGATGTAGCAGCAGTTTCAATGTTTATCTCACCTTACTTTCTGTTTGTTAGCTTGTATTTTAGTTTAGTTTACTTTTCATTGATCGGTTAGTGATGAGTTAAAAAGTTCATTCTTACAATGTTTACAATGTTCACAATGTGTATCTCACCTTACGTTATGTTTACCTAGCATGTATTTTGGTTTATTTTTTATTGATCGGTTGGTGATAAGTTAATTGATGGATAAGTTTTTTGTTGTTGTTGTTGTTGTTGTTGTTTTGTTTTGTTTTGTTTTGCTACAGAGTGGAGGCACTAAAAACACCGAAAACACCGTCGACGCACAGGACCAAATCGGTTTCTGTTTTAAAATTTCACGAGTCTCTTTCTTTTTCTTTTTTTTTTGTTTTTGCTTCTCTTTTTTGGGCGTCATTACGAAGAAACTTTATGCTTTAAAAAAATATATATATAAATATATATTGCATATTGCCCTTTTTCATGATTTAGCTGTCTGTAATGACATAAGTGCCCAGAGCATTTAAAGGCCATCGTCATTTTTCAAAAAAATTACATCTTTGGAGGCCGAAATCAATGCAGTTCTCATTTACCTTTTTAACAGATTCCACAGTACTTGGGCTCGAATACAGCAACCTTGCTAAGCTTTTTTCAAATTATTCAGCTGACACTGAAGGAGATAACAAAACAAAGTATGTATAATTTATTTGACAACTGAAGAACAAAATAGAAAAAAATTAATTTACTGTTTTGGGATCATTCAATTTGCTTTATTTCAGGATACTAGACAGTGTAGTTATGTCCACTGTAATAGACTCTCCGCTCAATGTTCTAGCAGAAAACGTCACATTGGTTTTTAAGAACGCGCAGGTATATACGCTACTCTTTCGTTATCTGTTATTATTTTTTTAAGTTTAATTTAATTGGTGTTGCTTGTTGGGGAGTTCCAACAGTTCATGCATCCCACACATAGGTGATTCTGTTGTCATCTTTTGCCTCAATTCAAACTGGGATTTAATGACTGGCTCACGATTTGAAGACTGCCCGATACTTGATTAGTAAATCAGCATTACACCATATTAGGCTTCCCACCAATTTTCAAATTTCGTCACCTTGAAGTCACCACAAAATGGATGTTAGATTTCATTAATGGGTGGTCCCAGGGACCATCATATTAAGAATTACTATTTTACTTGAGTGTTACGTTAATATTCTATAGCTATGACGCCTTACGAGTCAGTTACTAGTAATGCATCACCGAGCCTCGCTATATTACTCCTTGAATTACATCACTCGATTTTTTTTCCTTTAGGTGAATCGTAAAAAAAGAACATGTGTATTCTGGAGCTTCTCTGAAGAAAAGTAAGCACCACTGTGACATAAATTTTATCAATGGCGTGAATTCTTCCAGTTTTTCATCGGGGCTAAAACTATCTGAGCGGAATATAAAAGTAACTGAAATATTTCTTAACATTTAGTGGAGTGAATTGAAGTCTACTCAGGTGGAGGGAGGAAGGGGTTTACAATTGAATTAGCTAGTTTGACTCCTTTCTCCTTATTACATTCTTTTTTAAAGCTTTGGGAGTTGGTCAAGTAAAGGATGTCAAACAAAGATGATATCCGATCACCATACGGAATGCGTTTGCAATCATCTCACTCACTTCGCTGTACTCATGGATTTCATCGACGATGCTGATGACAGGAAGGTGGATATTATTTTTTACTACAAAATAATGTCATATAGATCTGAAAAGGTACAGAGAGGCATGAAAAGTATCGCATTCATTTATGTTCATTAAAATGTACATTTCCTTCAATACAAATAAAATAATTATGACGTTTACAGTTTTTCAATCAGGATAAAACTCGTTCGTCAGATGAGCATGACAAAATTCTGACACTCCTCACTCGAGTAGGGATGGCCTTATCTCTCACTGGAGTTATACTCACGGTTATCAGCTATCTTCAACTTACGTAAGTACATTTGACTAACACTGCTATATTAATGAATTGTAGGAGATTAACTATATTTAGGAGAATGGAACCTGTGAAGAGTAAGGGGCACCCTTGATATTCTTTACCTAAAGATTTACGGTAACTGATCACTCTTTAGAAAGGGGACGAAATGACTCGCAATGTTTTCATAAAGGTAGATTCTCTTAAAGAGCAAGGGACAAGCTCGTGCGAATTGGAAGTGTTCTTATACAGATCTTTCGGGATTTGAATATGTCTAAAATAGAAAAAAAGAAATTTAGGATTAATATTGTTCGTGGTATAGCTTGTATTTTTGGTCTACACGGCTGATTAGACCGTAAGACTATTAAATCGTTTACAATTTTCGATTCATTGCAATCACGATGTGCTAACTTCCGTTCCTCTCTTATTTCAGTAGATGGAATAGGTCCCACAAATTTTTTGGCCAGTTTTGAAAGATTCCATTTCTCGCTATTTTTTTAGGGGCCTCGGTTATTTTCTGTAGTGTATGGTGAATATAAAGGATTGTTTATGTGTTGCGTGTTTCTAAATCCGTCTTGATCCAGAATTCATTCGCCTTTCAGTATTTTAAGCTTTGCCCAAAGGAAAAGTGAGGTCATGGTATTATTGCGTACTAGACATTTAAATTTTTTTTTCTAAATTGTTTAATTACGTAATAGTGAAGTAGTATTCGCCTATCAATTTTAATAGATTCAATTTCTCCGCAAATTTGCCTTTGATTGTAATTCTAATGTGAAAGCTTATTAACAAAGTGCTTTAAGTAGTGTTTGTGAGTTTCGTGCAATAAAGTTGTGTTTGTTATTAAGGCCTGTTTGCTTCCGTAAAATCATCTTAGCTGTTAAGCATATTTTCGCACAGTGTAAGTCCAAATTTTTGCTGTGGCAAAAGAAAGTAGAGAAAAGAAATAAAAACAAATAATAATTACACAGAGGGAGGTAAACTAAACCCCTACTTGGAAAGA